>NW_027508986.1:860000-867500 GCF_051911475.1 Siphateles boraxobius
AAATTGTATGATGTTTTCGTTGAGTTATTATTACACAATTCTTTTTCTGACCTTTTTGAATCTTGCCCCTGACAAATAACCCAAAATCCCAAAAAAAGACTAAAACTAACATTAAAACTAATACAAACTAAACTAAAACTAAGCATTTTCAAAAAATAAAAAATAAACTAAACTAGCAAACCCACTTTAAAAACTAATTAAAACTAAACTGAATTTGAAAACAAAAATTCAAAACGAAATAAAAATAAAAACTAATGAAAAATGCAAAACTATAATAACCTTGGTGTGTCTGTGAGTGTGTGTGTTTGAGTGTGTGTGCGTGTGTTTGTGCGTGCGTGTGTGTGTGTGTGCGTGTGTGTGTGTATGTGTGTGTGTGCGTGCGTGTGTGTGTGTGTGTGTGTGTGTGTGTGTGTTTGAGTGTGTGTGTGTGTGTGTCTGAGTGTGTGTGTGTGTGTGTGTGTGTGTGTGCGTGTGTGCGTGCGTGCGTGCGTGCGTGCGTGCATGTGTGTGTGTGTGTGTGTGTGTGTGTATGTGTGTTTGAGTGTGTGTGCGTGTGTGTGTGTGTGTGTGTGTGTGTGTGTGTGTGTGTGTGTGTGTGTGTGTGTGTGTGTGTGTGTGTGTTTGAGTGTGTGTGTGTGTGTCTGAGTGTGTGTGTGTGTGTGCGTGCGTGCGTGCGTGCGTGTGTGTGTGTGTGTGTGTGTGTCTGAGTGTGTGTGTGTGTGTGTGCGCGTGTGTGCGTGCGTGCGTGCGTGCGTGCGTGCATGTGTGTGTGTGTGTGTCCAAGTGCAGGTTTCTACATGCCCGTAGAAACAGCTGTCTGTATGAATGGAAACAGGGTCAGACCTGTCAATCAACATTCAACAGCTGTGTGTGTGTGTGTGTGTGTGTGTGTGTGTGTGTGTGTGTGTGTGTGTGTGTGTGTGTGTGTGTGTGTGTGTAGGTGTGTGTGTTTGAGTGAGTGAGTGTGAGAATGTGTTTTAATTAGTGTATGATAATGTACAGACAGCTGACTGTATTGCTTAATAAACTAAACTAAATAAACCAGGAATAACCTCAAACAAATGGGTTTATTCTGCAATAATGATCATACAGTATAACTCATTCTGTTTTATGCATTTCTACTTAGCAAATAAATAAATGGACATGAAATTTTTGTTGTTAGTAGTTTTTGTTGTGTTGACAAAAGCATCTGCCAAACGTGAGAAGACAGGAGATACACAACTGTGCAAAGCTTAGGGACGGTAAGCTTTCTGAGTCTCTTCTTTGTCAAGACTGCGTTTATTTGATTAAAAATACAGTAAAAACAGTGAAATATTATTCTAATGTAAATCAGCTGTTTTCTATGTGAATATATAGTAAAGTGTAATTTATTCCTGTGATCAAAGCTGAATTTTCAGCATCATTACTCCAGTCTTCAGTGTCACATGATCCTTCAGAAATCACTATAATATGATACAGTATAATCATTCAATAGTGTGAATTGATGCTCGAGAAAACGTGAAAATTGTGATACATTTTATTCTTCAGGATTGTTTGACGAATCGAGTGTTCAAAAGAACTGCATTTACTTAAAACAGAATCTTTTTTAACGTTATAAAATGTCACTTTTGATCAATTAAATGGTATAGTTAACAGAGCCGGTGCCAATCACATTCATCATCAGTTTAATGACTGTGACACTCAATCACTCAGGGCTGATAATAGATGTGTGTGATGTACAATATGAGCAGCTGTGAGCCGTATTTCTGTCAGTGCTAAAGACATCAGTGAAGCGATAGAGAGCGCATGATGGATGGGAATGATTGTCCTGCTCTTTTACTGACGTCATTGTTTTAAAGCCCACCGTAAAACCTGATCAAATAATGTCTTTTTACAGGTAAAGGACAAATAAACCTGGAGGAACCTGTCTAGTTTTTTCTCTTTGAATATAACTTTTTGAAAACGTAGATTTTATATTTGCATTAAAGCATTTGGCAGACCTTTTTTCCCCCAAAGGGACTTTTCATTAAAGCCATACATTTTAAATATGTATTTATTTATTTATTATTTGTTTATTGGCATATTTATATGCATTTATATTTTATTTAATCATTTTATTTGTGTTCATTTATATTTTATTTGTTTGTTTGTTTAAATTTGTTTGAATTTATGTTAGTCAATTTTTATTACTATTTCAATTTATTTCTTTATTTGTATTATTTATATTTTATTTACTTGTTTATTTATATTTGTTTGTTAATTTTAATTTTAGTTAAAATTTAGTTTTTTTTAAATTATTTATTTGTTTGCGTTGTTGGTTTTATTTTAATTTAATTTATTTATTGGTATTTTATTTATTTTTATTTATTAATTAATTTGTTTATTTTTATTTATTTGACCACTTATTTGTTTATTTTTATCACTTTTTACTACCATTTTGTTTTAATTCATGTATTCCTGTTGATATTTAAACCATAACTCTGGCATTTCTAACGTTTTGCTCTACCTTGAGCTACAGGAAAACAGATTCAGGAGATATGTGAAGATATGTGTGTTAATGCATGTTGATATTTCAGATTGATCCGTATCCGTCATTAATGCTTCTCGTCACTGATATAAATCTGAGCGAATCTCCCACATGAGCAGATCGAGTCCATGAGAACCAGAGAAAATGAGTAAACATAATTTATGACCCCAGGAGCTTTTAAATGCCCAACACAAAGCAGCCGCTCGTGTTTCTGCCATTAATATTTGATTGGTTTTCTTTTACAAGGTCACAGGGTGGCACTTTACACTGGACATCAGCCACAAACAAACAAACATTCAGAGAAATGACCAATAACTCCATATTCATATGCACACAGAGATGATTGAAGAGTTTGGAGAGTTTGACTCGTCACAGAATACACGGATGCATAAAACTCACATTTACATGTAAAGAATAAGAAGGTCATGTGACCAATGGAAAAACCCCGAGCGAGTCTCTGTTGTGGATTGTTTTTACTGATGTTATCCAGGGAAGATCCACGTGTGATTTGGTTTTCTTTAAAAAAGCAGTTTAGACACACACTAGAGTGAATGAAACTGATTCTGCTTCACAAACAAACTGATCCGAAACACAGTCAGATTTATCTCCAAAAACTCATGCCACAATCATAGTTAATAATAATATCTATTTTCGAAAGACTCATGTTAAAATGTCCATCACAAAGCGTTTCTGTCCAGGATTAAAGCTTGTGATGAAACGTACAGTGTGTGTGTGTGTGTGTGTGTGTGTCCAGTGAAGTGTTTCAGGATGAGTCTGTTTTTCAAACTTTTTTGTATAGACACAAACCGTAATCTTGACAACAACACAATATTTACTACTATTGCCCTCCAAAAGATCAACTGCTTGACTTCTACAGGGGCATGTTGTCACGCGGGGCAAATTCTGCTTAATGACACTGATTTGAGAATTTATTTAGTTTTAAGTAAAAATCTAATTTTAGTGTATTTTTAACCCTTATTAAAATGCAGGACAGCATTATACTTTGGGGGCAAATTTGTATTATTTTTACATTTTATTTTATGTGTGAGATTTTTTTTTTAATGTTTGTCTATACATACAGAGGCTGTTGTGTAATGTGTCTATATAGTGACAATATGAAAACGGACTTTTCTCTCTAGTGTAAAGGCTTGTAACTAGTCCAGTGATGGTTAAAGTGGTCGAGATCGCAGACAATATCAGTTGCTCTCAAAAGAAAATGAATATACAGCTCTGAAAAAATTAAGAGACCACTGCAAAATTTTCAGTTTCTCTGGTTTTATTATTTATAGGTATGTGTTTGGGTAAAATTACCATTTTTGCTTTATTCTATAAACTACTGACAACATTTCTCCCAAATCCCAAACAAAAATATTGTCATTTAGAGCATTTATTTGCAGAAAACGACAACTGGTCAAAATAACAAAAAAGTTGCAGTGTTGTCAAACCTCGAATAATGGAAAGAAAATAAGTTCATATTCATTTTTAAACAACACAATACTAATGTTTTAACTTTGGAAGAGTTCAGAAATCAATATTTGTTGGAATAACCGGTTTAGCTGTCTAGCCCGATATGTTTCAGTTTAGTTTGCGTCAAGCCTAGGTTTAAGGCACTATGAAAGTGGTTTGGCTTTTAGCGCGTTCATCGCCATAGTAACTAACGCTCCACGTCTAACCTGGTCCGGGTCAGGTGATGTTCCAGGTGAGAGGTTGCCAAACGAACTTGGACCAATCAGCTGTGAGCAAAGTGTCACATGACTGATGCGATAAAGTCACTCCTCCTGTTTCTACTCCAAATTAAAGGTCACTACATAGCAAATGATTTTCAAAGACAAAATCTTCTGGCTTTTAGTAATGCTTATTTATAATAATAATTTTGTATGATTTAGATATTATTTATGTAATTATTGTACCCTCAATCGATCACACATGTACAGTTTTAGTTTATCAATTATTATTACGCACAGTTTAAAGAAATAAATATATAAAGTGATATAAATACGCTTTAGAATCAATAGATAAAGCTATAAAATAACTACATGTGAGCTTATATGTTACATTTTCTCTACCTTTATCAAATGTATAAACTAACTTTACAACTTTTACTTGCACTGATATAGCAAACGTTTTATATAAGTTGTCCTCTTTCATGGACAGCTATTTTCTTCTTGCTGTGTAAATGTGTTTAAATTCTTTTATTTTTAATCACGTAGTATTCTGCAGAAGAGAGAAGTGAATCTCTGCTTCTCTCGTGAGAGATGAATCTCAGTTTCACTCTTTCTCAGCGTGTGATTGGCTGTTCGCTTCTGATGTCACTCCTAAACTCAGGATAAGGCTTGAGTTGACAGAAAGTTGATGATCAGCTCATGGTACAACAAAAACTGGTTGGATTGGTTTGGTTTTGTCACCTCGAAACTAATCCTGCAACCCGGAGTTTTTTCAATTACCATCATGTTACAGGCCCCAGGTTTGTCATGTGTTTGTGTATAGTCTGATCTGTTGTGTGCACATGGCTTGTCGTGTGTTTCCATGTGTCATGTGCTCTCCTGTCGATTGTCTAGCCCCGCCCATCTTGTTTCCTGATTATTGATTTATTCGCCCCACCTGTCCTTCCTCGTTACCCTCTTTTGTTTGCTTCCCTATTTATTTCATGACAGGGTCTTGATCTTGTGGTCCTCCTTCAGGTCCTTGATTGGCCCGGATGTGTGGCATGGAGCATTGTCCTGCTGGAAAAACCAATAGACATATTACACAACATATTACACAACACCTAAATAAATTTGAGAATTTATTTAGTTTTAAGTAAAAATCTAATTTTAGTGTATTTTTAACCCTTATTAAAATGCAGGACAGCATTATACTTTGGGGGCAAATTTGTATTATTTTTACATTTTATTTTATGTGTGTGAAGTTTTTTATTTTTTTATGTTTGTTTACAGATACAGATGCTGTTGTGTAATGCAGGCCTCTCCAGTCCTCTGATACCCATTTTCCACCAAAAAAGAACTGGTTCTGAACTGGTGCTGGCTCAACGTTGGTTCAACTTGCGATCCTTCTCAGAACCTGTTAGTTTTTCCACTGACTAGAGAGCCCAGCGAACGACATCGTTACCATACGACGTCGCCATACGTCTTAGCTAGAAACGCTTGCGCCAACTTCAAGAATAACAATTACAATGGCGGACTACATCGTCTTTCTGCAAATGTTTATCCAGGCTTTGCGATAGAAGATGTTTATAAACACATTGTGCTGCTCGTCTGGATTACTATAGACGGAGGTCCACAATACCCCCCCCCCCCCCCCCCCCCCCCCCCCAGCCTCCGCCGTAAGCATGACGTGGTAAAAGAATCGTTCTAGTCCAGTAAAGAGTTGGTGCCGCTTTGGAACCAATTTTCCTGGCCGAGAACCGATTCTTTGGCTTTCTAAACACAAAGAACTGGTTCGTGAGTAGGCACCGGCTCTCAAACTGCTTTGGTGGAAAAGGAGTAAGAGTTGGGGAACATGGTCAGAGCAGAAGCGAGTGTTCTTCCAGGACAACCTTGAACGTGACGTGATTCATGCGTCCTTCACACAGACAGAACGGCCCGACTGCAGCCTTGCTGAAGAACCACAGATCATCAGTTTCCAGCTTTGTCCAACACCTGTTGTCTACTGGTGAGACAGAGACCTGGATATGGCAAGCCTTTTTAACTTTTATTCATTTCCAGGATATAAATTGTTGATTATTGATATCAGGAATTAGATTTATAGTAGTAACAATGGCAATTTTTGATATCATAAATTACATTTCCACTTGTAACAATGCTAATTCTTGATATCAACAATTACATTTTTACTAGTCACCGTAGGCTGCCATTCAAAATCAATTGTTGATATCAATAATTGAATTCTTACTAGTTGCAATTCCAATTTCACATATCAGAAATACAATTCTTACTAGTAAAAACCTTTATTTTTGATATCAAGAATTCAATTGTCACTAGTTGAAATGTCTATTCTTGATATCAACAATTGAATTGCTACTAGTAACAATGTTTATTTTTGATATCAATAATTCCATTTTCACTAGTGACAATGTTAATTTCTGATATCATGAATGTGATTGTTACTAGTAAGAAAGACATTTTAGATATCTGAAATAATATTGATATCAGAAATACATTTTCAGATATCAAAAATTTAAATTTTTACTAGTAGCAATTAAATTGTTGATATCAAGAATAGACATTTCAACTAGTGACAATTGAATTATTGATATCAGGAATTCACATTCTTACTAGTAACAATGTAATTATTGATATCAAAAAATATATTTCTACTAGTAAGAAATCAATCGTTGATATCAACAATTAATTTTGAATGGCAGCCTATGGTGACATTTCACTAGTGAAAATACAATTACAGATAGCAAGAACTGAATTGTTGATATCAACAATTCATATCCTGGAAATTAATAAAAGTTAAAACGGCTTGCCATACCTGGAGGCCTACGAGCCACAGTCTCTCACACACACACTCTCACACACACTCTCTTACACACACTGTGAAATTTGGTGGAGGATCGGTGATGATCTGGGGGTGCTTATGAATTCTAATCATAATTATGAATCCTGACTTAGTCAAAATAATCAGTTACACTTTATTTTAGGGTGTCATTGGTACAATATAATTATATATTTAAGTACTGAGTAATATTAAGTAACTATATGTTAGGATTTGGTTGAGTTAATTAGTTGCATGTAATTATGCATAATTTACTGTTATTACTATGTTAACCCTCTCTGGTCGGCGGTCATGCCGGTGTGACCAGCGTGCTTTTTTTCTTATCAGTGCAAAAGAGACTCAAAATACACATATAAGTGTTATACATCATTCGATCCTGTTAGTGTCTATTTTTTTGTGTATACTCACAATAAAAACAAAGTGTTGTGCTTTTTGTCAAATAAAGAAAAATAAACATGATGCGAGTTTTGCCTTCTCTCTGTCAGTGAAGTCCA